>NW_027280700.1:27500-41624 GCF_046629955.1 Centroberyx affinis | reverse complement strand
CTGACTGACTGACTGACTGACTGACTGACTGACTGACTGACTAACTAACTAACTAACTACCTACCTGACTGACTGACTGACGTGACTGACTGACTGACTGACTGACTGTCTGACTTACTATCTAACTAACTAACTAACTACCTACCTGACTGACTGACTGACTGACTGACTGACTGACTGACTAACTAACTAACTACCTACCTGACTGACTGACTGACCTGACTATCTAACTAACTAACTAACTAACTAACTACCTACCTGACTGACTGACTAACTAACTAACTAACTACCTACCTGACTGACTGACTGACTACCTACCCTAGCTAACTAACTAACCAACCAACCAACCACTAACTAACTAGCTAACTATACCTACCTAACTAGCTAACTATGTAACTAGCAAACTAATTGACTTACTAACTAGCCAACTACCTTACCTTAACTAACTTAAAATAAAAGCAATAGAAATAAAAACCTAAAAGCACCCTAAAAATCATGAACCAAAGAGAACATCTTCTCTTACTTGCTTTAACCGCAGGCTCCCAGCAGGAAGAGCGGCGGCTCCCAGAGGAAAGCAGCAGAGACCAAGGCTGGATCTGAGAAGAAGGACAAGCCGGCCAGCAAAGACAACGGTAACCACCAAGGTTTTTCACCCACCGGCCTCCAACAAAGACAACTAAATTGTAATGGTTACTAGCACTAGATACATAAAGTAATAGCGTTATGCAAATTAGGTGATGACTGCCAAGAGATGGCAGCAGACGAGGAGAAACTGAAAACTCTGCTTCATAAACAAAGAGGGAACTTGTAGTGTTTCTCTAGTTTCTCTATTTGGTGAAGTTGTAACACACCGGTTTCTCAACGTTATTTTCTGTCATGTTATGTTATGTCATGTTATGTTATGTCATGTTATTTTCTGTTATATTCATATGAAAGGGGAGCAGCAGGCGTGTGGGGCGGTGTCCTGGCCGGTCTACAGAGCGTACATGGCGGCCTGCGGTGGCTCCGCCTCCTGCCTGCTCATCCTGGCTCTGTTCACTCTGAACGTCGGCAGCACCTCCTTCTGCCACTGGTGGCTCAGCTACTGGATCAACCAGGGCAGCGGGGTGAGACTCCTCCCTCTCCCTGCTCCTGACTCCTCCCCCTCCCCCAGACTCCTCCCCCAGCTCCTGACTCCTCCCCTGACTCCTCCCCCAGCTCCTGACTCCTCCCCCAGCTCCCGACTCCTCCCCCAGCTCCTGACTCCTCCCCCAGCTCCCGACTCCTCCCCCAGCTCCTGACTCCTCCCCTGACTCCTCCCCCAGCTCATGACTCCTCCCCCAGATCCTGACTCCTCCCCTCCCCGACTCCTCCCCCAGCTCCTAACTCCTCCCCCAGCTTCTGACTACTCTTCCTCCTCCTCCTCTTCTCTACTATTCTCCTCCTCACCTGTGTGTGTGTGTGTGTGTGTGTGTGTGTGTGTGTGTGTGTCCAGAACACCACGGTAACCCGGGGCAACAGCTCTGTGGTGACTGACAGCATGCGGGACAATCCCATGATGCAACAGTACGCCGCCGTCTACGCCTCCTCCATGGTAGTCATGCTGCTGCTCAAACTGCTGCGAGGAATCATCTTCGTCAAGGTGACCAAGATACACACACACACACACACACACACACACACACACAAACACATACACACACACACACACACACACACACAGACACACACACGCAGGAGTTTTAGTGTCCCACAGTGTAAATGCAGTTAATTTTATTAGTATTGGTTTCAGTAGAGAGTTTTAGTGTCACATGTTCTCAGTGCTGTTTCAGAGGTTTTTGGGTAAACCAACCCCAGACTGAAAGGTGTCCTGTTGCATCCTGTTGCGTCCTGTGGTGTCCTGTGGTGTCCTGTGGTGTCCTGTTGCATCCTGTTGCGTCCTGTTGCATCCTGTGGTGTCCTGTGGTGTCCTGTGGTGTCCTGTTGCGTCCTGTTGCGTCCTGTGGTGTCCTGTGGTGTCCTGTGGTGTCCTGTTGCGTCCTGTTGCGTCCTGTGGTGTCCTGTGGTGTCCTGTGGTGTCCTGTTGCGTCCTGTTGCGTCCTGTGGTGTCCTGTTGCGTCCTGTGGTGTCCTGTTGCGTCCTGTTGCGTCCTGTGGTGTCCTGTGGCGTCCTGTGGTGTCCTGTGGTGTCCTGTTGCGTCCTGTGGTGTCCTGTGGCGTCCTGTGGTGTCCTGTGGTGTCCTGTTGCGTCCTGTGGTGTCCTGTGGTGTCCTGTGGTGTCCTGTTGCGTCCTGTTGTGTCCTGTTGCGTCCTGTGGTGTCCTGTGGTGTCCTGTTGCGTCCTGTGGTGTCCTGTTGCGTCCTGTGGTGTCCTGTGGTGTCCTGTGGTGTCCTGCTGCGTCCTGCTGTGTCCTGTGGTGTCCTGTGGTGTCCTGTTGTGTCCTGTGGTGTCCTGTGGTGTCCTGTTGTGTCCTGTTGCGTCCTGTTGTGTCCTGTTGCGTCCTGTGGTGTCCTGTGGTGTCCTGTGGTGTCCTGTTGCGTCCTGTGGTGTCCTGTGGTGTCCTGTGGTGTCCTGTTGCGTCCTGTGGTGTCCTGTTGCGTCCTGTGGTGTCCTGTTGCGTCCTGTTGCGTCCTGTGGTGTCCTGTGGTGTCCTGCTGTGTCCTGCGGTGTCCTGTGGTGTCCTGTTGCGTCCTGTGGTGTCCTGTGGTGTCCTGTTGTGTCCTGTTGCGTCCTGTTGCGTCCTGTGGTGTCCTGTGGTGTCCTGTTGCGTCCTGTGGTGTCCTGTTGTGTCCTGTGGTGTCCTGTTGTGTCCTGCAGGGCACACTGCGAGCCTCCTCCCGCCTCCATGAGGAACTGTTCCAGAAGATTCTCCGCAGCCCCATGAAGTTCTTCGACACGACGCCCACCGGACGAATCCTCAACCGCTTCTCCAAGGACATGGACGAAGGTACGGACAGAGGACACGCTCCGGACACATGACATCACAGCACATGACATCACAGCACATGACATCACAGCACACTACCTGAAACCCTCTGTCCCTCAGCAGCTCATCCCCCCTCCACTCTGCAGTTGTCAATATATCCCAGTTCCACATGTCAGATTTTCTTCCTCTCTCTCTCTCTCTCTCTCTCTCTCTCTCTCTCTCTCTCTCCTCTCTCTCTCTCTCTATCCGTCTCTCTCTCTCTCTCCCTCTCTCTCTCTCTCTCTCTCTCTCCCTCTCTCTCTCTCTCTCTCTCTCTCCAGTCGATACTCGCCTACCCTTCCAGGCTGAGATGTTGATCCAGAATGTGATCCTGGTCTTCTTCTGCCTGGCCATCATCAGCTCAGTTTTCCCATGGTTCCTTGGGGCGGTGGTTCCCCTGGCGGTGCTGTTCTCCGGGCTTCACGGCGTGTCCCGGGTGTTGGTGCGGGAGCTGAAGCGCCTGGACAACGTGACGCTGGCGCCCTTCGTCTCCCACATCACCTCCAGCCTGCAGGGCCTGGCCACGCTGCAGGCCTACGGCAGGGGGCGGGACGTCCTGCACAGGTCGGCTTTGGATTGATCTCCGCCTCAAACTGACAGGTCTTGGGAAATTCTGGTCAGAAAATGTCGGATGAGAGACCCTTGGATCCAGAGTTTGAAAACACGTGACACTCTGGTTTGTTTTTCTGTCCAGTAGAAACTATTTTCCTTTTTCAGCTTAGCTAAGCTAACAGTAAACAGATGAAAACTTTGACTTCAGACTCGCTTCTGTTTCGTCAGCAGCCAGGAGCCAGCTGCATAAAGATAGACCCGGTCTTAGACTTAAATGTGACCTCAAGTCAAACTTGCTATAGACACTTATATTTACCTGTTTCTACAACTTCTTGATTGTAGAGCTCTAATGCAGTGGTTCTCAACGTGGGGTCCGGGGACCACCAGGGGTCCTTGAGGGGGTTCCAGGGGTCCCCAGCAACTTGATGAATTGTTAAACTTCAGCATTATCTCAGTTACAAGAAGTTAACACAATTAGAGAATGTAGAAGAATGACTGTTCTGATCATAGTTTCTCTGTTATCTCTCTGCCTACAGTACAGACAGTCATGGAGTTCTGGACAAAATCATATCTGACAATAAAAAATATTCTCAGATTTGGGTCAGAGAGAAAAAAATCTCATCAAATGGGGGTCTGTGACCCCAGTGTGGACTAGATTAGGGTCCTTGATATGAAAAAGGTTGACAACCACTGATCTAATGTGTTGTTTCTGTCTCATTCTCTTCTGCAGGTTCTTTCCAAAAAATAGAGATTTGTCATCTTGTATGAAACAGCTTCAGTATTTAAACGTCCCACTCTGACAGTTAGGCCGACTCGTTGCCATAACAACAAACTTCTTAACTCAAGATTAGCCGGGGGGAAGGTGGCTATCTTTCCTACCTCTAAATAAGTCAGTCCTAATATTTAAGTAACAGTCTTAATTAGCCTAGTCCAACCTGAGAATCTAAGACCAGTCTAAGGCTTAGACTAGTCTTAAACTACCTTTATGCAACTGGCCCCAGATTTGAAACGACTATTCATGTTTGATTTGTCAGACCTGTCTCACAGCCTGTGATGCATTATGGGAGAGAGAAATGTCTAGTTTTAAGGACTGAAGCTGCTGCTGGTGGAAGTTCAGAGGAAGACACAAAGAATAGAGCGATTTGATTGGTTTGAAGCCTAACAACAGCCCACAGAGGCTCCGCCCCTTTTCTGACCATCTGTTCTGCTGGACTTTCTCCAGACCTGCTTTAGTTTGAGACAGAGGTCCGGCTGCATGAGACGAGCTGAGACGGACAAGTTATACGTTTAGAAACTCAGTGAGCTGTTGACAACATGGCCGCCACTGTACAGACGGTGTGTGTGTGTGTGTGTGTGTGTGTGTGTGTGTGTGTGTGTGTGTGTGTGTGTGTGTGTGTGTGTGTGTGTGTGTGTGTGTGTCAGGTACCAGGACCTGCTGGATCAGAACCAGGCGGTGCTGTACCTGTTCAGCTGTGCGACCCGCTGGCTGGCGGTGCGTCTGGACGTCATCAGCGTGGCTCTGATCAGCGTCACGGCGCTCATGGTGGTCCTGATGCACGGACAGATCCCCCCCGCCTACGCCGGCCTCGCCGTCTCCTACGCCGTCCAGGTAACCGACCGCCAGAGACGGGCCAGGGCCACAAGACACGCCCACAGGAAGTGGTTTACGCCACAAAACGCCCCGACACTGACAAGATGATGTCAGGCAAACCAGAAGAGATTCTGTTTAAATAGTTAGATATTACATCTGTAATACACCAGACTGAAGAACTGTCTGTCTGTCTGTCTGTCTGTCTGTCTCTCTGTCTGTCTCTCTCTCTTTCTGTCTCTCTGTCTGTCTGTCTCTCTCTCTGTCTGTCTGTCTCTCTCTCTCTCTGTCTGTCTCTCTGTCTGTCTCTCTCTCTGTCTGTCTGTCTCTCTCTCTCTCTGTCTGTCTCTCTGTCTGTCTCTCTCTCTCTCTGTCTGTCTCTCTGCCTGTCTGTCTGTCAGTTGACAGGTTTGTTCCAGTTCACGGTGCGTTTGGCCTCTGAGACTGAAGCTCGCTTCACTTCTGTAGAGAGAATCCACCACTACATCCAGGTACTGGGACCAGTTTATACGCCGGTTTAAGATGGTTTAAGATGGTTTAAGCTGGTTTAAAATGGTTTAAAATGGTTTAAGATGGTTTAAGATGGTTTAAGCTGGTTTAAAATGGTTTAAAATGGTTTAAGATGGTTTAAGATGGTTTAAGCTGGTTTGAGCTGGTTTGAGCTGGTTTAAAATGGTTTAAGATGCTTTAAGCTGGTTTGAGCTGGTTTAAAATGGTTTAAGATGCTTTAAACTGGTTTAAGATGGTTTAAGCTGGTTTGAGCTGGTTTAAAATGGTTTAAGATGCTTTAAACTGGTTTAAGATGGTTTAAGCTGGTTTGAGCTGGTTTAAAATGGTTTAAGATGCTTTAAGCTGGTTTAAAATGGTTTAAGATGCTTTAAGCTGGTTTAAGATGGTTTAAAATGGTTTAAGATGGTTTGAAATGGTTTAAGATGCTTTAAGCTGGTTTAAGATGGTTTAAAATGGTTCAAGATGGTTTGAAATGGTTTAAGATGCTTTAAGCTGGTTTAAGATGCTTTAAAATGGTTTAAGCTGGTTTAAGCTGGTTTAAGATGGTTTAAAATGGTTTAAGATGGTTTAAGCTGGTTTAAGCTGGTTTAAGATGGTTTAAACTGGTTTAAACTGGTTTAAGATGCTTTACAGTCTGTTCTGACTGATGTGTAATAAACTACATGCTTCTCTGAAAGAGTGTTTAGAGCCGTTGTGGTTTAATAAATGTGTTATGAACATCGCCCAGGAAATAGATATTTGATGTTAACTAAAGCGTTGCAGGCATTTTTTCCTTATTTCTTCATTGAAAAGTAACAGAGAAAATCAATATTACTTTGAGGTGAGGTGTCCCCAAACTGCTGACAGGCGGTGTATGTAATATTTAATAAATATATTATAAACGTCTGTCTGAAGGAGTGAAACATCGACAGTAGAACAAGCACAGATGGGAATTGACTTTTTAATTAAATGAATAAATGTCTTCTGATCATTACCCCAGACTGGATGAGTCATGAGTTATGGATGATGATAGTTACAGTGTCCCGTCTGCGTCCCAGTCTCTGTCCCAGGAGGCCCCGGCCCGGGTCAAAGGTCGCGCCCCCCCGGCCGACTGGCCCCAGCAGGGGGAGCTGGTGTTCCGGCAGGTGGAGATGAGGTACCAGGAGGACCTGCCGCTGGTCCTCAACCAGCTGTCCTGCTGCGTCCGGCCCAGGGAGAAGATCGGCATCGTGGGACGCACCGGCTCAGGTAGATCCACGTCTGATCCACCATGTCAGAGAGGGGCTCCAGTCACATGACTTGGATTCGAGTCACATGACCTGGACTCCAGTCGCATGACCTGGACTCGAGTCACAGTTTTAACAGCTTGAGACTTGACTTGCTGCATGAAGAGAAGACTTGAGACTTGACTCTGACTTGGGTTCTGGTGACTTGGGACTTGACTTGACTTGGGTTCTGGTGACTTGGGACTTGACTCTGACTTGTACTCTGATGACTTGAAAAGGTTTCTAAAGTCTTGACTTGAGATCTTGTGTTTGTGTAAATGACTTAGATTGAAAGTGATGAGATTTGTTCCAGCAGACGACTGAATTTAAATTCTGTTTTCTGAATTTGTATGGAATGATTGAATTTATTGAAGTTGAAACTGATTATAGAAATCAAACTCATGATGCTCTTACCAAGTTTTTATCCTATTAAAACCATATTGCATTGAAAAGTCCTAGATATTTAGTTTTCTTTAAGATATTAAATTGATACTGGACTCTTGATTTGTTCTGACTTGACTTGCTGTTCTACATTTAGACTTGAGACTTGACTTGGGACTCGAGCAGAGTTGACTTGGTCACAGCTCTGCATGATATGTGTTGTCATGTTTTTGTATTGTGATAAACTGAATTTCATTTCAACATGTAGTCTGTCCCTCTGGTCTGTCTCTCCCTCTGCCTGTCTCTCTCTCTGCCTGTCTCTCTCTCTGCCTGTCTCTCAGCTCTTCTCCTCATGAGGAATATTCAGTCCCAGCACCATATTTAAAATAATTTCATTTCATTCTAGTATTGATGAAAATGTCTCTCTGCCTGTCTATCTGTCTGTCTGTCTCTCTCTCTCTCTGCCTGTCTCTCTCTCTCTCTCTCTCTGTCTCTCTGCCTGTCTCTCTCTCTCTGTCTCTCTGCCTGCCTGTCTGTCTCTCTGCCTGTCTCTCTCTCTCTGTCTCTCTGCCTGCCTGTCTGTCTCTCTGCCTGTCTCTCTCTCTCTGTCTCTCTGCCTGCCTGTCTGTCTCTCTGTCTCTCTGCTTGCCTGTCTGTCTCTCTGCCTGTCTCTCTCTCTCTGTCTCTCTGCCTGCCTGTCTGTCTCTCTGTCTCTCTGCCTGCCTGTCTGTCTCTCTGCCTGTCTCTCTCTCTCTCTGTCTCTCTGCCTGCCTCTCTGTCTCTCTGCCTGCCTGTCTGTCTCTCTGCCTGTCTGTGTGCAGGGAAGTCGTCTCTGGGTGTGGTGTTGTTCAGGCTGGTGGAGTGTTGTGGCGGCTCCATCACGATCGACGGCGTGGACATCAGTGACATCGGCCTGGCCGACCTGCGCAGCAAGCTGTCAATCATCCCCCAGGACCCGGTCCTGTTCAGCGGGACGGTCAGGTGGGACGTCCCGGAGACCGCTGTCCACTGACACTGACTGTGATGTTAGTGTAGAACAATGTTCAGTGAGATTAGATCACATTAGATTACATTAGATTATATTAGATCACATTAGATCACATTAGATCACATTAGATCACATTAGATTACATTAGATTATATTAGATCACATTAGATTACATTAGATTATATTAGATTATATTAGATCACATTAGATTACATTAGATCACATTAGATTATATTAGATCACATTAGATATATTACATTATATTACATTATATTAGATCACATTAGATTACATTAGATCACATTAGATTATATTACATCATATTAGATCACATTAGATTATATTAGATCACATTAGATCACATTAGATTATATTAGATCACATTAGATTATATTAGATCACATTAGATTATATTAGATCACATTAGATTATATTAGATCACATTAGATTATATTAGATCATATTAGATCACATTAGATTATATTAGATTATATTAGATCACATTAGATTATATTAGATCACATTAGATTATATTAGATCATATTAGATTATATTAGATTATATTAGATCACATTAGATTATATTAGATTATATTAGATCACATTAGATTATATTAGATCACATTAAATTATATTAGATTACATTAGATTATATAAAATCACATTAAATTATATTAGATTACATTAGATTATATTAGATCACATTAGGTTAGATTATTTTTTTTAAGTAAGTAATTTTAAGTAATTCAAACAAAATATCCATAATGTATACCAACATCATAAAGAGCATGTGCAAGGAAGACCAAAGAAACCCAGAGGGTCTTATGGAGTGTCTCCCTTAGTAACAATCATACATAATTACAATATAGTATAATAAAACCCCAAAAAAGTTTAGAAAGAACAAAACAATCTAAACAAATCAATAGGTAAGTTAATACTGTTAAATAAATAGGGGGAAAAGTAGAAAATAAGTAAAAGAATATTAAAAGAAACCGAAAATAAAAGGAAAAGCAGAGTAAAGGAATAAAGAGAGAAAACAACAAAAAAGGAAAAGATTAGTTATGAAGTAATTTATACCAAAAAAGAGACAGCAGTATGATCAGCTCAATAAACATGATGATGATTAAACTTCATGATGGAGCTGCAGCAGCAGGCAGTAAACTGTCTTGTCTTTAGCTCTAGTCTCTACTGCAAAACATGAAGAGTTGGAGCTTGAGAAGAGTCAGCTCAGTTAACCTGAACAAACTGTTAGCTAGCTAACTAGCCAGCAAACACACTGATGTTAATGTGAACACGCTAACGCTAGCTGCTACTAGCTACGTTAGCTAGTGTGCTAATCAGATGTGTTAACAGAGGTGGAAAGTAACGAAGTACATTTAATTGAATACTGTACTTAAGTACAATTTTGAGGTACTTGTACTTTACTTGAGTATTACCATTTGATGCTACTTTATACTTCTACTCCACTACATTTCAGAGGGAAATATTGTACTTTTTACTCCACTACCTTTATTTGATAATTTAAGTTACTAGTTACTTTGCAGATTCAGATTATTAATACAAAATATAATCAACTAATAAATTGTGATGTATTATTATAGATTACTGTAAGCTACCCAGCAGTATATAAAGTAGTGGAAATCAGCCCCACCTTTTCCAGCTGCAACATTAAAGTGATGCTTACACATTAATGCATCAATAATTATAATTCAATAATATAATATTTACTGTATTATTCTGAAATGGGCCATTCTGCATAATGAGTACTTTTACTTTTGTTGCTTTAAGTACATTTTGATGCTAATACTTTTGTACTTTTACTAACATTTTGAATGCAGGACTTTTACTTGTAACAGAGTATTTTTATACTGTGGTATTTCTACTTTTACTTAAGTAAAAGATCTGAGTACTTCTTCCACCACTGTGTGTGAACAACAAGACAGTGATGGTTAGCTGAGCAGACACAAGGTCAGTGATGTCAGCGGTGTGTCTGCAGGTCCAACCTGGATCCATTCAGCCAGTACAGAGAGGAGCAGGTCTGGGACGCTCTGGAGAGAACGCACATGAAGGAGTGTGTGAGTACAAACAGATACACCACAGATCATAACATATTCATACATAGCAGTTAGTTACAGAGAGGAGACTGACCACACCATAACACCTCACTGTCAGTGATATGTGGTCAACTGACAGACAACTGTCTGTTGCTGACTGTCACTTACTTTGTTTTCAGTATAAAATTCTAACACAATACTGTCATTGACTTATCTTTTTGACTGTCTGTCTGCCTGTCTGTCTGTCTGTCTGTCTGTCTGCCTGTCTGTCTGTCTGTCTGTCTGTCTGTCTGCCTGTCTGTCTGTCTGTCTGTCTGTCTGCCTGTCTGTCTGTCTGTCTGTCTGTCTGTCTGTCTGTCTGCCTGTCTGTCTGTCTGTCTGTCTGCCTGTCTGTCTGCCAGGTGTCCCAGCTGCCTCTGAAGCTGGACTCGGAGGTGGTGGAGAATGGAGAGAACTTCTCAGTGGGAGAGAGACAGCTGCTGTGTGTGGCCAGAGTCCTGCTGAGGCAGTGCAAGGTGAGAGAGACAGACAGGTGAGAGAGACAGACAGGTCAGAGAGAGAGACAGGTCAGATAGAGAGAGAGGTCAGAGAGACAGACAGGTTAGTGTTAAGGCACTCCCACATCTGGTCATTTCTGCAACAGCTGCTTGGCTTCTTTTCTGTTTCTAAAGTTGCATTGAAAGGGAAAAATGTGAAGATAGTGAATATCAGCACAGACTTTTCTATCGGTGTCTTCGGTCCAGAAGCGCCGGTATGATGTCAGAACCCTCCGGGCTGACCCGCTGTGCTCTGATCGGCCGGTCCGGTCCGGTCCGGTCCGGTCCGGTCCCGTGTGCAGGTGCTGATCCTGGACGAAGCCACGGCGGCCATGGACAGCGAGACGGACGCTCTGGTGCAGGAGACGCTCCGCAGCTCGTTCCAGCACTGCACCACGCTCACCATCGCCCACCGCCTGCACACCGTGCTCAACTGCCACCGAGTCATGGTGCTCAACCAGGGACAGGTACTACTGCAGGACTACTACTGCAGGACTACTGCAGGACTACTGCTGCAGGGCTACTGCAGGACTACTGCAGGACTACTACTGCAGGACTACTGCAGCACTGTTGCTGCAGGACTACTGCAGGACTGCTGCTGCAGTACTTCTGCTGCAGGACTGCTGCTGCAGGACTGCTGCTGCAGGACTACTGCAGGACTGCTGCTGCAGGACTTCTGCTGCAGGACTACTGCAGCACTGCTGCTACAGTACTTCTGCTGCAGGACTACTGCTGCAGGACTGCTGCTGCAGGACTTCTGCTGCAGGACTGCTGCTGCAGGACTACTGCTGCAGGACTTCTACTGCAGGACTGCTGCTGCAGGACTGCTGCTGCAGGACTTCTGCTGCAGGACTGCTGCTGCAGGACTGCTGCTGCAGGACTACTGCAGGACGTCTGCTGCAGGACTTCTGCTGCAGGACTACTGCAGCACTGCTGCTGCAGTACTTCTGCTGCAGGACTACTGCTGCAGGACTTCTGCTGCAGGACTGCTGCTGCAGGACTGCTGCTGCAGGACTTCTGCTGCAGGACTGCTGCTGCAGGACTACTGCTGCAGGACTTCTACTGCAGGACTGCTGCTGCAGTACTTCTGCTGCAGGACTACTGCTGCAGGACTGCTGCTGCAGGACTTCTGCTGCAGGACTACTACTGCAGGACTACTGCTGCAGGACTGCTGCTGCAGGACTTCTGCTGCAGGACTACTGCTGCAGGACTTCTGCTGCAGGACTACTGCTGCAGGACTGCTGCTGCAGGACTTCTGCTGCAGGACTTCTGCTGCAGGACTGCTGCTGCAGGATCAGTACTGGGCCACTACAAGTACTGCAGTGCTCAAAAATAAAGAAAAATGTGTGTGTCCAAGTACTTGGACACACACATTTTTCTTTATTTTTACTATTTTCCACATTTTAGAATAACAGTAAAGACTCAAAACTATGAAATAACACAAATGGAATTATGCAGCGACCAAAAAAGTGTTAAACAAATCAAAACTATCTTATATTTTAGATTCTTTGCCTTGATGGAAAGACAAAGGCTTTGGAAAGAAATTCATATATAGGATCAACTTCACTATTTATATTTGTCTAAGAAACTCATTTCAAGCATTTAAAGGTATAATATGTAACATTTCCACATTAAAATATATAAAAACGACTAGACCTATGTTATATATTTTTTTGAGTTGTGTTCTTACATTATCCCAAATGTTTCCAACAATGATCAAACCCAGAGAAATCTGTCATTTTCTTCAAGGTAACGGTGCGTTTCATTTGGTCTCCTGTCATGGCGAGCATGGTTTTTTCATTCTGTTGTTTTTATCGCTCACTGTGACGGATCACGATTATTTGTTTGCTGCGTTCTGTCGCCGAAGCTGTCCCCGTAAAAAAACTCCCATGATCCCACGCTACTTCACGACGTCACCAAACTACGTCTTCTGTTATTGTTTTGATTGAGAGCCTAGCGGCAGAAATTACACACTGTGTGTTTAAGCAGAAGACTTTAGATCAAAATGCTTTAAGAGAATGAGAAACATTCAGTCAGGTGTGCAGACTGGTGACTGGTGGTTTAAATGAAGTTTAACCTGCAGTGTGAATAAAGTTGTTTTGATCTGATTGGTCCAGGTGGTGGAGTTTGACGAGCCGTCCAAACTCCTGGCCAATGAGAACTCCCGATTCTGCTCCATGCTGGCTGCTGTGGAAAACAAGATTTCTGTGAGAGGATGAAGAGGAGGAGAGACGAAGAGAGGAGGAGAGGAGAAAGGAGGTCCTGAAGATCATACTGAGCAGCAGTGGGGTCAGGTGCAGGTCGTGACCTCTGACCCCATCCTCCTCTCTCACATTTGTCAGTTTCACTGTAAACTGTCTGATGAAACAGGAAATCATAGAAACTAGGAATAATAAGAAGATTATAGAGACTTCTGGGTGATGTCACCCCCCCCCCCAGCGGCCATCTTGGAGGTCCTCAGCTCTGTGAACAGCTGACTGTGTTTCTGTCGTCTCAACAGAATTGAACAGACGGTTCATTTCTGTCTGTTTCTGACTGAACTGATCATTTCATCACTGATCCATCTGATTGATTTAGTGTTTAGATAATGTCAGCTTGTTAGCTAGCTAACCATAGCATCTGGTCAGCTAACCATCACTGTCTTGTTGTTAACACATCTGATTAGCACACTAGCTAACGTAGCTAGTAGCAGCTAGCGTTAGCATGTTGACATTAACATCAGTGTGTTTGCCGGCTAGTTAGCTAGCTAACAGTTTGTTCAGGTTAACTGAGCTGACTCTTCTCAAGCTACAACTCTTCATGTTTTGGAGTAGAGACTAGGGCTAAAGACAAGACAGTTTACTGTGTCACAGTAACCTACATTTGGAAACAAATCCACCTTATCACACTATTCACTTTTACTGAGAACGTTACTGAATGGATCTACAGCCACACCACAACAAGCTGACTCAGCTGCTCTCTGCTTCACACACATTTACACTTCATTAACTAACACACAGTTCTCCATGTTCCTCCATGATGGATCGGACCTGGCTGTAGTCAGTGTGCCAGTGTCAGTCTTGATCCAGCAGGCTGATCTGAAGGTGCTGTCCCTGTCCCTGTCCTGTCTGTACTGTATATTCTGAAGTAATAGAGGAGTAAAGGAAGCTCTACATGTAGCTATATTCATAGCAAACTGCTCTGGGTTATAGAATATATCTATATATATCTATCTATATATTTCCAGTGGTGAACTCCAGAGTGTGTTCTCTGCTCTGTATTGCAGGTGGTACCTGTGTGGACTCCTGATGTCACATGATCATCTGACTGACTGCTGTTGCTTTTTTGCA
>NW_027280700.1:20000-22500 GCF_046629955.1 Centroberyx affinis | reverse complement strand
GTTAAGCCTGGGTTGAGCCTGGGTTAAGCCTGGGTTAAGCCTGTGTGATAGCGGCTACAGGATGGCAGAGCTGCACCAGAGGCCGACCACACTGTGCTGCTGCCGTAAGGTCCTCCCGGCCTCCGGGGGGCGCTGCGGGGAGCTGGGCGGGGCCGGGCCGGGTCCCGGGGCGGGTCCGGATCCCGGGGCGGGGGGGCGCTGCCCCCCTTTGGACGTGGCCTCGGCCTCCAACTTCCACTGCTTCCAGCTGCGGCACCTCCACCTGGACCTGCGGCTCAACTTCGCGGTGAAGGAGATGAGCGGCTGGCTGGTGCTGGACCTGGCCCCGGTTCGGCCCGGGGTCCAGACCCTGGTGCTGGACTCGCACCCCTCCCTTCTCATCCACTCCATAGACTGTAAGGTGCCGGGGTCCGGGCAGGACGGGCCCGTCTCCCTCACCTACCGGGTCGACCCGTTCACCGACTACGGCTCGTCTCTGAACATCAGCCTGCCGGCGGCCGTGAAGCCCAGCAGGCTGTTCCAGATCACAGTCCGCTACACAACCACAGACGGACCAGCGGTAAGGAGGGAACCACCCAAAACCCTCTGAACCCCTCTGAACCTCCCTGAACCCCCTCTGAACCCTTCTGAACCCCCATGAACCTCCCTGAACCCTTCTGAACCCCTCTGAACCCCCCTGAACCCCCTGTGAACCCACTTGAACCCCCCTGAACCCCCTCTAAACCCTCCTGAACCCCCTCTAAACCCTACTGAACCGTCCTGAACCCCCTCTAAACCCTCCTAAACCCACTTTAAACCCTCCTGAACTCCCTCTAAACCCTCCTGAACCCTCCTGAACCCCCTCTAAACCCTCCTGAACCCCCCTGAACCCCCTCTAAACCCTCCTAAACCCCCTTTAAACCCTCCTGAACCCCCTCTAAACCCTCCTGAACCCCCCTGAACCCCCTCTAAACCCTCCTAAACCCTCCTGAACCCCCTCTAAACCCCCCTGAACCCCCTGTGAACCCACTTGAACCCCCCTGAACCCTCCTGAACCCCCTCTAAACCCTCCTAAACCCCCTTTAAACCCTCCTGAACCCCCTCTAAACCCTCCTGAACCCCCCTGAACCCCCTCTAAACCACCTTTAAACCCTCCTGAACCCCCTCTAAACCCTCCTGAATCCTCCTGAACCCCCTCTAAACCCCATCTAAACCCTCCTGAACCCCCTTTAAACCATCCTGAACCCCCTCTAAACCCTCCTGAACCCCCCTGAACCCCTCTAAACCCTCCTGAACCCCCCTGAACCCCCTCTAAACCCTCCTAAACCCTCCTGAACCCCCTCTAAACCCCCCTGAACCCCCTGTGAACCCACTTGAACCCCCCTGAACCATCCTGAACCCCCTCTAAACCCTCCTGAACCCCCCTGAACCCCCTCTAAACCCCCCTGAACTCCCCTGAACCCCCTCTAAACCCTCCTAAACCCTCCTGAACTCCCCTGAACTCCCCTGAACCCCCTCTAAACCCTCCTGAACCATCCTGAACCCCCTCTAAACCCTCCTAAACCCCCTTTAAACCCTCCTGAACCCCCCTGAACCCCCTCTAAACCCTCCTAAACCCCCTTTAAACCCTCCTGAACCCCCCTGAACCCCCTCTAAACCCTCCTAAACCCCCCTGAACCCCCTCTAAACCCTCCTAAACCCCCTCTAAACCCTCCTAAACCCTCCTAAACCCCCTCTAAACCCTCCTAAACCCTCCTGAACCCTCCTGAACCCTCCTGAACCCCCTCTAAACCCCTCTAAACCGCCTCTAAACCCTCCTAAACCCTCCTGAACCCTCCTGAACCCTCCTGAACCCTCCTGAACCCCCTCTAAACCCTCCTAAACCCCTCCTAAACCCTCCTAAACCCTCCTGAACCCTCCTGAACCCCCTCTAAACCCCCTCTAAACCGCCTCTAAACCCTCCTGAACCCTCCTGAACCCCCTCTAAACCGCCTCTAAACCCTCCTAAACCCTCCTGAACCCTCCTGAACCCCCTCTAAACCGCCTCTAAACCCTCCTGAACCCTCCTGAACCCCCTCTAAACCCTCCTGAACCCTCCTGAACCCCCTCTAAACCCTCCTGAACCCCCTCCTGAACCCCCTCTAAACCCTCCTGAACCCTGTGAACTCCCATCTAAATCACTTTCTACCTAAAAACAGTTATCAGTGATGTACTTAGTAGTTACTTGTGTTTTTCTTGGTGGATAACTGGCCAATCGTAGACGAGGTGATGTCACCTCCAGATGTTTATAGTTTGATATGAGAAAACGTTTCAGGATGTAAAACATCAGGTCAGACGCTCTGTCATGTCCAATCCTCCTCCTTCTTCGTTGGTGTCTAGAAACTCCAATAGGTGTGGAGTTAAAGTTATTTTTGAAAGCCAGAACCCTCAGCAGCTGGCCAAGTAATCAATGAGTCATTAGTATTGATCAACAGCCGATCAACCCCACAGATATATTATGGTCTGTCACCTCCGTGATTTC
>NW_027280700.1:12500-15000 GCF_046629955.1 Centroberyx affinis | reverse complement strand
AAGGCAGGATGATAAAATATGCTTTCACTCACCAAAGCTGAGGGCTCACTTGAAGAGAAAGGCGGCACGGCGGTTCTTCCTCTGGGCGAACTTCTCGATGACTTTGGGGATGAAGTCATGTAGCTCCTGAATCAGCTGGCTTTCGATGGACAGCATGGCCAATGCGTTGAGTCGCGGCTGTCCCATGGTATTGCGAGTGAACGTTTTTATCCTCTTCAAGGTGGAAAAGTCCCTCTCTGACTCAGATGTTGTCATAGGAGTTGTTATGATAATTTTCAGCAGAGTGACGGTCTCAGCAAAAGCCTCCTCTAAGTTGTTCTCATGGATGGATGTTAACAGAGACAGGGCCGTCTTTCCAGTATGAAGCTCAGTGTGGCGGTACAGAGTGGTCAGCTCAGACTTCAACTTCTCCTCGTTTCCTACAGGCCATAGTTTCACAGCACAGTCAAGCTCAGATGTGGGGAATGACAGGACAAATTGTGGGAAGAGCGAGCTGTCAACCAGCTTTGCAGCGATCAGGTGGTCACTCTGTGAAAACCTCTGTTCCACCTGAGAGATGACTGTGTCGCATGCCTCCTTCATCACCGGCGCTGTGCTGGTTACTCGTCGGCCTGGCTCGTCTGCTCCATCATGAGCGGTGGCGGCTAATTCATCAGTTTGCTGCCGCATATTCTGGACATTCTCCTTGAAACGGGTGAGCGCACTGCTAATCCCAGGTGCATCGATGCTCCGTTTTTGCAGAGTGTTGTATAAAACATCCACTTCTGGCATAAGCAAGGAAAAGAATTCCAGCAGCTGCAGAAAGGCTCTGTCCCGGAGTTTCTTTGACAGACCGTATGCCTCACTTATGGTGGCCTCATCCCATCCTGGCTGTGTGCGTATGGCCTCCATACACTGGAGCAGCGCGGCGCGGTTCTCCCAAACTGCACTGACAGTTCTACTTTTAAAGTTCCATCGCACAGCGGGTGGCCTTGGGATGCGTCTCTGTGTTGCCTCTGCAAGAGCCGCAACACGTTTGGGAGCGCCAGAGAAAAAGGTGGCAAAAGCAGTTAAATCTGCAAAAAACACCTTCAGGACGCTCATCCTTGCTGAACAAAGTTGCTGCAAGGTCAGGTTCAGCTGGTGGGCGTAGCAGTGAACAAACTGGGCATGTGGATATGTCTCTTTCATTAGCGTCTGTACCCCACGGACGTTCCCACTCATTACAGCCGCACCATCATAAGTCTGAGCGATCAGCTTGTCTCCCAGTTTCAGTGGTTCCAGCACACCCTTGATGCTATTAGAGAGGCCGAGTCCAGTTTTATCTTTGACTTCAACAAACTCCAAAAACCTCTCTGTCACTGTATTGTCAGGCAACATGTATCGCAGCACAGCCACCATTTGTGATTTACAAGAGACATCAGTTGTCTCGTCTGCCTGTATGGCGACAAATGATGTCTCGTCCACTTGCTTGGCTATCTCCTCCCTGTACACTTCATACATACAGTCTAACAGTTCGTTTTGTACAGTGCTGGATGTCCCTTTGAAGATGGGCTGAGCATCATAGTGCCTCTGAAGCCTCGAATCGCCCTCACACATTGTCTCGAAAATGCATCTGAATATTCCCGGATTCAGAGAGTCCGCCGACTCGTCGTGGCCCCGCAGTGCTGTCTCACATTTTCCACACAGTTTAATGCATGTTATGATCCGACTGAGCACATACCTGTTTTCCTCCACTTGTTTGTTATGCTGCTCAATGGAGCGCCTGTATGCACTGTCAATTTGGACAGCGACGTTTACTCTTCCAAGTAAGCCCAATTTCACCGCATTGTCCAGATGACTCCCGCTGCTCTCATGTTTTGCGATCCTCTCAGAAAGATGTTTCAAATCTTTGTAACCCGTCCTCGACCAAGTACCATCTCCACCAAATAGCAGACATGGAAAACAGAAGAGCGCCTTCTTTTGTATGCTAACCGTTAGCCACTTTTTCTTCGAAAACCACTCCACGTTAAACCCGCGGTTACTTTTACCAGCAGTTTGAGTGATGACAATATCCCGTGGCTGGTGGGCACCAAGGCGCTTTAATTCGTATTTCTCCTCCAAATTAAGGGTTTCAAACCTGTGCTCGAGTATGAAATCCACTTCGTTCATTTTCTCAAATTAGCTGGCGTTAGTTAAGCTAAAAATGTCTTCCCTCTTCTTGCCGACTAATGTTCGCGCCGCGCCAGACAGATAGCCAATCAACTCTGAAATATGAAATGACGCTGTAGTGGGGCTACGTGCTGTCAGCCCCACTTGTCATCAAATTCGCGTGATCTACATTGAATACAGTAACACTCTGAGCATGCGTATTCATATTTTCCCACGTACAATACACATTGCATAGTGAGAGAGGGGCTAGCCCATTCACGCCACCCTAGGCCTACTGCGGACACAAATCGGGAGAACGCAGTCTGAAGCAGCACGGCAGGGACCAATAAACATTAACTAAAATCCTAACACAAATGATATGCAATTTAGG
>NW_027280700.1:0-7500 GCF_046629955.1 Centroberyx affinis | reverse complement strand
CAAACATGTGAGACCACGCCCACAACATGCGCAGGCCACGCCCACAACCTGAACAGGCCACACCCACAACCTGCACAGGCCACACCCACATCCTGCTATTACTACAGCTACTACCACATAGATCCTGTTTATGAGTTTTAATATTTCTGTATTTCCCTCTCTAGACGTCCAGGATGTACACGGTGCCGCTGTACGAGGACCTGGTTGCCGGGGTGATGAAGTGCGTTGCCGTGGAGATTTTCTACCAGACTCAGAGCCGACTCCACCCCAACCTCAGACGAACCTTACAGCAGATCCTCTTCCAAACGAGCGCCGTGGCCGCCAATCAGAACAGCCCCGCCCTCTCGTTAATCCCCCCGTCCCCCTCCCCCTCCCCCTCCCCCTCCCCGCAGCCCCCCCAGCCCGGCGCCGGTACGACCGCCGCTATCGCGCTGCGGGACGTCAACGTTTCAGCCTGACGTCGACCCCCGGCTTCCTGTCACATGACGCTGGGTTCCGGCTGCCGTCGGCCGGTCGTTACCCAGCAGCCATTTCAGTCGGAGATCGGACTCCGCTCTGAAAATCTGCTCGGCCGGTGATGTGGCGAAAGTGTCGGGCGAACTTCGTTGTTGGCGGATGGCTGAAGTAGGTTGTTGCCGTGGCGATGGGGCGACTGACCTGCCAACAGACTCTGAATTACAGACACTGACTGTTCTAACACTGTGAGGAAAACTCCAAACTACGACCACAGAAAGGTTCACTCCAAGGTTTCTTGAACTTCCGGTCAGGATTGAACCAGATGGAGGGGAGGGGAGGGGAGTGGGAGGGGGGGGGGTGTTGTGTTGTGGAGATGGTGGGGGTCGGGGGGTCAGCTATGCTAGATGACTGTTAGTTTTTCGGGATGAGAGTCAGGGTAGGGTGCAGTCAGGAAGTTAGTGTCGTCTACAAGAAACCTACCAGGCTGCCTGAGGGGGTTCCAGGGGTCCTTGAGGGGGTTCCAGGGGTCCTTGAGGGGGTTCCAGGGGTCCTTGAGGGGGTTCCAGGGGTCCTTGAGGGGGTTCCAGGCAGGACCAGCTAGGCTCTGACGGAAGAGTCCTCTCTGTTCTAAAATCTATTTTGTTTGGTAAAATATTGATTGTTGAACTTTGGAATCCACCATCAGTCTTCACAGACAGATGGAAGCTTGTCACTTTTTAACAAATAGTCTGTTAGTTTGTCCAAAGCAGAGAAGACTCTGTGTGTTCTGCTGCCTTCACTGACCTGACACACAGGAGCTCAGTGAGCGGAGTAGAAACAGCAGGCGGTGAGCAGGGAGACAGAGGGAGACAGAGGGAGACAGAGGGAGACAGAGGGAGACAGAGGGAGACAGAGGGAGACAGAGGGAGACAGAGGGACGAAAACTGTCGGGACACCTCGACTGTCTCTGGACGTTATGAGGGGTCCGCTGCACCGTTTGGCATCCCAGATTTAAATTAGAACTGGCTGCGGAGGACGGCTGTGAGTTGAGGTAGAAGCAGGTGATGTTAACACTGCTAATGCTGAGAGAGAGAAGAGCTGAGCAGGGTTTCTAAAACTACGGGTCAGGGCCCTGCGTGGGTCCGGTGCGTCTCCACAGGACAAGAGAGTTTTTAAATCTGGATTTCAGAGTGAGAAACACGACTTAATCCAGTCAGCAGTCTGGGGAGGTTTAAGAGAGTTTAGGATTATAGAATTTAAACTGATATCTTGAAATTTAAAATTTTATTTTGTTGGTTTTCTTCAACAGGAACTCGTCACATGATGAGAAAGTTTCAATATTTTTCCTTCAGCTGGCCTAAAACTGGCTTATCATTCAAAGAGACCGTTGGTTTTTCAGCAGACACATTTTTGTCAAATTGAACCTGATCTAGTTGAAACTAATTGGTAATGCTAGCTACAAGCTAACCATTTAGCTTGCAGCCGGAATTAGCCGTAGATTTCAACAAGGAATGCTAACAATGCTAATCCTGCAGTGCCGATACGGATCATTTTCCACAGCAACATGAAAACTAACGGACTAACCGACCCTACCTCCATCCTGACACCCGCTCCACTTCTAACAAGGAAATGTTTTCATTTCCATAACTCAGTCTGTCCGGAACCTTCAGCAGCAGACTGACTCAGTCTGACTCAGTCCGGTTCAGTCCGGCTCAGTCCGGTTCAGTCCGGTTCAGTCCGGCTCAGTCCGGTTCAGTCCGGCTCAGTCTGACTGAAGCTCTGCTGCTGTGAAGCTGATGAAGGACTGATGACTGATCAATCATGTCTCAATGCTTCTTTCACATGATTATTTATGGAATATTCCTTCAGAGCAATAATCCTCCATGTGAGGCGCAGGGAGAACCGACCAGCCTACATCCACCTCAGTGGCCTTATGCTGCGTTCAGGGAACCTGGGAGCTGGGAGGCTTCTGAGCGCAGAGCCGGAGGGAAACGGGGAGAGTTTCACTTTAAATCATTTAAGTTATTAGACGGACTTCCCCTGTGTGACAGGACAGACAGACCATAGAAACAACAACTCTCTCTCTGAGTCACCTGACACGGGAAGCTCCTTCTCTGGCAGGAGGGGACGATGATGTCACGATGATGTCACCAGAGTCTGAACTGGGGTTAATTGTTAGACTGATATCTGGGGCCGATATCGTCCTTTTATTCAACTGATCTTCTCCAGTCTGATCTGATGATATGATGCAGTTTGATTCCATATTGATTGTAGAACTGATCAATAATCTATGGGAAGAGCTGAACCTGAACTGATTCTAATGAGACATTAAGTCTGCATCGACGTATTTAATTAGAACTGATCATCAGTCTGGTTTCAGTGGAGTTTTACTGTCCCATGATGCTCTAAATGTTTCAGAGGATTTTACACTCTGACAAGAACTGTCCTCAAGTGTGACGTCATTCTCCAGCCCAAATAAGGGATTGTGGCTCCGCCCCCTTTCAGTCTAATGTGAAAATGAATAGAGGAGTGAAATGATCTAAATGCCCTTTAACTCCATCCAACACTAATATTGACTGTTTCTGCGTTTCTGTATCAGTTGAGCTGATCCTGATGGAAAGTAGAAAACCTCGACCACACTGAGTTTAGCATTCAGTGTTTCATGACAACAACATCCACACTATGACTGTTAGATAAGTATTTTTTTTTTTAAATTCAGAAACGTGTTAAAATATGTAATAACTTAATGTGTCATTTCTACTGACATCATTTCACCAGTTTAACAACAGAAAGACAAACAGGGTCCAGAAGTGACGACACACTTGAGAAGACTGTAAAGTTCTGGAGAAACACTGAATGCTGGGAACTTTATTTTTTACATTTTGGGCATGAAAATTGTCACATTTAAAGATATTAAATATCTGCTGTTGGCAGCTTCGATCCAAAACGATGTGAATCAAACCCACATCTGTCTCCTCCTGTCATGACATCGCTGCCCTCTCCTCAGCTCAGAAGCGGCCCAGTTTCCCAGCTGTTCCTGAACGCCTCTTCACAGCAGGTTCACAGCATGTCTGACAGATAATAAAGACCTGAAATTACACAGTGTTTGTCTTCATTGACACCGAGGGGCCCAATGTGGGGTCCTGGGGCGTCCAGAGGTCCTGGAGGGGTTCCAGAGGTCTTTAAGGGGGTTCCAGGGGTCTTTAATGGGGTTCCATTAGTTCTTGAGGGATTCCAGGGGTCTTTGAGGGGGTTCTTGAGGGGTCCCAGGGGTTCTTGAGTGGGTTCCAGGGGTCTTTAAGGGGTCCCAGGGGTTCTTGAGTGGGTTCCAGGGGTCTTTAAGGGGGTTCCTTTAGTTCTTGAGGGATTCCAGGGTCTTTGAGGGGGGTCTTGAGGGGTTCCAGGGGTCTGTAATTGGGTTCCAGGGGTCTTTCAGGAAGTTCCAGGGGTCTTTGAGGGAGTTCCAGGGGTTCTTCGGGGATCCCAAGGGTCTCTAAAGGGGTTCCAGGGTCTTTGAGGGGGTTCCAGGAGTTCTTGGGGGGTTCCAGGGGTCTTTCAGGAGGTTCCAGCGGTCTTTAGGGGGGTTCCAGGGGTTCTTGAGGGGTTCCAGGGGTCTTTAAGGGGGTTCCAGGGGTCTTTTAGGGGGTTCCAGGAGTTCTTGAGGGGTTCCAGGGGTCTTTAAGGGGTTCCAACATAAAAGTGTTGATTTGCGCCATTTTCCCTTTAAAGAGCCGGGCCATCACTTCATCAGCCTGATGCTTCTGAGTCACTCTGACACTCAGCTGTTCTCCACATGAAGAGCTGAACGTGCTGACAGCAGGGGGCGCTCCGCCCACACAACACACACTCTGTACCGCGCAGACACACTGAACTTAAAAAAGGTTTTGTCAGAACCAGCAGTGAAGATAAAAAACTTGAAGCACTTCCAGACACACAGCCATTTAGAGATCTGAGTGTTTTATTTATCTTTTACTGTTTTTATTCATGTTTCATGTTTCTACTCTGCTTGTCTTTCTGCTGCTGAATCCTCTGCCTGCTGCTGTCAGCTGATCTCGCCCCAGGATCGATACAGTTTCATCTGAACTTTATTGATTCTGAAGCAGCGAACAGTAACAGGACTGATCCTGCAGACCTGAGTCTGAACTGCTGATCACTGTATTGATACTGAATACATTCAGCACCAAACGATCCATACTGACTGCTGCTCTCTGATCCACGCACTGTGAACGCAACATTAAAAAATACTAAACTAGACCTGGAAGTAAAAACTAAAGTAAAACTGCCAAAGCCAAACTGGAAACCAACTAAAACTAAACTGACATTAAAATCAAATTGTGTGTGTGTGTGTGGTGAGCAGCCTGTTCCTCCTGACAGCTGGAAGGATTTGTGTTTAAATCTTCGAGTATGATAAGATTACATTTATTAATTTCCCCACAGGGATCAATAAACTTAAATTTTACTTTATTTTATTCCATCTTATTTTAATAGTGACAAATTTTCTTCGCTTTTATTTTGAAGGCAAAATCTTCACTTAATCTTAACTTCCGGTGTTGTGTTCCGCTAAGATACCCGAAGTATGTCCGCGTTTTCACTTCCGGTTTTCAGAATTCATTTCAAAATAAAAGCACAGAATTTAAAACAGAAACAGGCGAGATGGAAATATATCCCAACTACATTTAATTTATTTTGAATTGAATCTGAGTGGATTGTCTGTCCGGAGAAAACACGAAAGTCACGTGACAAAAGTCCGGCTTGTCATGAGGATTTTGACTTAGAAAGTGTGTGACTCAGTCTGTCTGGTGTTTGGTCTATATGGCAATATATAATGATAATAAACTTTATTTATATAGCACCTTTTTACACAAGTACAAAGTGCTTCACAAGTTAAAAGAAAATAAAAAATACATAGGGCCTAAATATAAACGTATACAAATAATAAAAATAAAACTACATAAAGACCGTCATTTGAAAAAAACAAAACAATACAAAGTGCGACAAAAGAATCAGAAGAACAAAAAGCAGAAAACAAGAATCTCATTAAAAGCTGAAATAAAGAGTCAGTTTCATTTGGTGTTAAAACAGGAAACAGAACTCACAGATGTCTTTCTTTAGACAGCTGCTGTGGAAACGACTTAAACAAAAGTATTTTCATTTAACACAGATTATAAAATATTATGGATGAGGTGAATTCTCCCTTATTGATTTCCCTGATTCAATCTAAACCAAAGACGAAAAACAGAGTGCTACAAAAATGGTCCGGTGTCAAAACAGGTGCTCTTTGGTTTGGGGAATGCAAGTGAATGAAACAAAAGTCCAATTAATTAATTATATAAACTAATTAATATAATTAGTTAATATAGAAACCTCCTTGGGCACTCCTTTGAAAAGCACTCTGTGGTTGACAGCAGCCATTTTGAACATGAATTGCTTGGAGCTCCCTGACGAAGGCAGATGCTGAGATGTTGGAGTTTTGTAAGTGTGTTCAGTCTGAACCAGTTGGATTGTTGAACGGACATTTTGTGCTGCAGCTCAACAGGAAGATGATTCTGATATTGATATCTACATTCTCGTTACTTTGGCACTATGGATTACTTGAAATGAATTAGAAACTGGCCCAGTTGTTTTATTCCGGTCTTACTCATTAATCCGTTTTAACCCAATGCAAGTTTCATCATAGGCTACCTCAGGAAAACGTTCGTCATCGGGACTTTTATTTTGAAAGGGCTTACAGGAAGCTTGGTGTAAGTTGTTGTGTGTAACTTGACGGTGGTGTGGTGTCCGGAGGAGACAGACAGCATCCTCATCCTCATCCAGCAGGACTGTCTGCCAGCTGGAGAGAGAGAGAGACAGGCAGGCAGGCAGGCAGGCAGGCAGATAAACAGTCAGTCAGTCAGTCAGACAGACAGACAGTCAGACAGACAGACAGACAGACAGATAAGCAGACAGACAGATAAGCAGACAGACAGGTGTGGAGCTCCGGCCCCAGCAGCGGGGTGCTCGCAGCAGCAGGCCGGCTCTGGATGCTCGCGGCCCGGCCTGCTGATGGGGGAGACCCGGATCATCTACCACCTGGAGGACCAGGAAACCCCCTACCTGGTCCGGCTCAGCGTGCCCGCGCACCGCGTCACTCTGGCCGACTTCAAACAGGTCCTCAACAAGCCGAACCACAAATTCTTCTTCAAGTCCATGGACGATGACTTCGGGTGAGCCGCGAGACCCTGATATTACTATTACAATGTTATTATTATATCTCAGTATATTAATATTATTATTATATCTCAATATATTTCTATTACAATGTTATTAGGCTATTATATCTCAGTATACTAATATTATTATTATATCTCAATATATTACTATTACAGTGCTATTATTATATCTCAATATATTACTATTACAATATTATTATTATAGCCTATATCCATATATTATTACAATATTATTATTATATCTCAATATAGGGCCTACTAGTGTTAAAATATTATATGTCAATATTAGTACTAAAATATTAAATATATTACATGTCAATATATTACTATTAAATTATTATTATTATTGAATATTATTACACGTCAAGATGATACATTAATATTAAAATATTAATCAATCAAAATAATTTCGTTAATTAATTAAATGACTGATTGGACAGAACTGTGACAGGAATCCCGCCAGTGACGTCACAGCAGGTGTTCTGCCTTTGACAGCTGATGGAAAATACCTGCTGTGACGTCAGAGCAGACGGTTCATTTCTGTCTGTTTCTGACTGAACTGATCATTTCATCACTGATCCATCTGATTGATTTAGTGTTTAGATAACGTCAGCTTGTTAGCATCTGGTCAGCTAACATCACTGTCTTGTTGTTAGCACATAGCGTTAGCATGTTCACATTAACAACAAGCTTCTTCAGCTAGGTGCAGATTTACACTTTTAACTAACAGACAATTCTCCATGTTCCTCCATCATGGAGACTCAGCTGGCTGTAAAAATGTCTCCATGCTGCCAGGTCAGGACGTCCAGTCAGGCAGAAAACAACAGACAGCACCTGATGAGAGAGAGAGAGAGAG